>NW_022195844.1:0-20000 GCF_008641045.1 Pistacia vera | reverse complement strand
CTTCAATTTTTCTTCAAAGGAAATTCATAGATTTTGGGTACTTTTGAGTGAATTTTCAATCTCAAGCATCTTTAGGTAAGATCCTTGCACTAAGAAGTGAGTTTTAATTTTTAAAGTGTTGAATTTTGATGATTTATGTTCATAGGGTTTAAGAGAAAGGGAGTTGGATCAAAGAAGGTTTTCAAAGTGTTGGATTGCTCTTATATAAGGTAAGTAAATCCTACCCTAAGTATGATTTAAGTTATGGTGTAGAGAATTTCTTTTATGTACACATATGTCTTATATGTAGAAATTGTTGATGGATTTGGTGTTGAATGATGATTATAACTTATCCATGAATATTTGTATTGGTGTATTGGATGTTTGATTAATGTTTGGATGAAATTTGGAAGAGTTGGAGTGGAAATTTTGGAGTGTCTATTTTGGGCAGATTTGATGTTGAATATGGAGGGTTTAATTCCCAAATTTTGGTGGCTTAGATAAGAGATATAAATCTAGCCAAATTAGAGTTACTTTGAGCACATAAGTTGTTTGATGAAATGTCAAAGAGAAGTATTTATATGAGTATGATTATGTGTTATATTGAGATGAGTTTGTAGATGGTAGAGAATGGCATGTTTGCATTCCATATTGCATAATTGCATTTAAACATGTGAATTTAGAAAGAAGTATAAGAAAAAAACCATCTACATGCATACATATTCATAAGAGCATGAAAAAGCACTAAAGAATGTTAAAGATTAAATAGAAAGAAATGAGAATATTAAAAAGTTCCAAATCTGAATTTTAGTTAAAGAAGTGTAAAAAGATAAAAAGAAGAAAAGGTTGTTGCGATGGGGAACCGTGAGTGACAAGAGTTTTCCCCACATGCATGCCGCCTTTAGTGAGCGGCCTAAGAAGAAGAAAGAAGAATTGGTACAGTCCGTAAGAGTGCATGTGGATGAGGGTTGTACCCAAGAAAGAAGAATACACTCACACGGCCAAGGCTCCAAATCCATGCCTCAACCGAGTCCGATCGGCAAAAGAATAAGAAAAGAAAAGAATGAGAAAGAATAGAAAGAAAAGAAATAAGAGAATGAAAGAAGCACAGAAAAGAAAGAAAAACAGAATAAGAACCGAGAAGAATGAAAAATAGAAAAGAAAATGCACCTTTTATACAATTGTGCATTTGCATTTTATTTATGCATAATATCATGCCCATTATCTAAGTAGTGAGAAATTAGAATAGAGAAAGAACAGAGGGAAAAACAGAGAAAGAACAGAGAGAAAAATAGAGTAAGAGTAGAGAAAGAATATAGAAGAATAGGGAAATGTGAAGTAAGGAAATAAATTCAGAAGTTAAGCAAAGGAAAGAGAAGCGTAATATAGTGGGTTTACTTACTAAACAATTAGTGCTCATCCCGTTGTTTTCAATGTTTTTGCAGGTAACAGGTGAAATACGGTCACTTGGATCATCACGTAGCGGAAAGGGTTAGGCAAAATTGTTACGTTAATATTTTGAGACTTATTTGTATTATGTAAAGTTTTGTTTGTAAAGAAAATTAAATACAGGCCCATACTTTGATACTCGTTTATGCATTTCCTTATATATATTTAATGAGTTTTTACTGTTATTTTACGAGTATACTAGCTAGAAAGAGAGTCATTACATGGAGGAAATTGCTTTTGATATTACAAACTATCCATGTTCATAATTTCTCCTAAAATTCCAGTAAAGGGGTATGTTTGTACAGGATATATACAAGGAAGAAGTTGATGAAGGGAGTGATTGGTTTTACATGTTTTATATATTCGAGCTTGAGTTGATTCATTTTTGCACCACTAGTTTCAATGGCTTTTGAGCTACACTCCAAAAAAATTCCCACCTTGATCCTAAACCCGTTACAACCCTTGAAAAGTCCTTATGAGTCGTGTTATGCATGTGATCCTAGTGGTGGAGAATGAGAAGCTATGCAAGCCTATGGTAGATTGTTTCCATTGGAATGAATTTCAGCGAAACACATAGCCTTCAAACACATGAGAGTCGAGTGTTTATTTCCGTGAGGGTCTACTATCGATATAGATTTTTGACATGGAAATAAGATTAAAATGAAAGGTCGGGACAAAAATGACATTTTTATGGATTAAATGTTCTGAGAGATAGACATTCCCTATATGAGAGGCTAGAGCACTATTCCCGTTTGGCATGCGTACGGATGTAGATGGTTTGGTGGGTTTAGTGGTTGTGGGGAAAAAATTCGGGTTGCAAACAATGTGGTCATTTGCCCCTAAGTTAATTATCTAAATATTATTTGAAAAAGAGTTCAGACAAAAAGATGTATTTGCATAGGATGCCGAGGTATTTGTATGTGGAATGCGACTTAACATTTGAATATGTTGATTGTATTGTCCTGTGCTAATCAGAGGTGCTGAAATTTGATTTCCTAAAGGCATATTTGCAGCTACATGATAAACTAAGGGATTTTCAGTTTTATCCTTGTTGGATGTATTAGGTTACTCATATAAATTCTAGTAGGTGTCCCCAGTGTGGTTTCTTCGTTTGCTGTAGGCACAAAAAAATTTCCCTACCTAGGTCCTTCATATCAAAGGGTGCTTATGATTCACGAGTTCACCGAAGTGACCCATTAGAGGATTCCATATAGATGGTAACACCAGTGTCTAGGGAATACATCTTCTAACAAATGGTGGTGCATGTGGTTCTTAGACTTGAGATCATCAGAGCGCCATGTGTGCCTATTAGTGTAGTTTGACACTTACCAAAACTAATCGTGATAGGGTTATCAGTATAGGAGTGATTGGCTACATCGAGAAGTACATCACGACTATGGTGGATCGACAAATGATTCATCACTCCTGTGTACAGGAGATATTATCTCGGTGAGATTTTGGTGAAGGACAACGACCTTGGAATTTGTGGCCACAATGGAACCGAGTTGAAGCTCGATTGGTTGATTGGTCTGATAACTAAATTTGAATAGGTCAAGGTGGTTTTTATTTGAAGCCGACATTGCTTCTATGCTTCAAGCCTTCATGTGATAATAGATGATGAAAGGATTTGATTGCACGACAACCATATTGTTGCCAGGTAGCGAATTATGTTGAATTCGAATCTGTCGAGTGGCCCTGATGCCTTACTAGGGGCCAATCTTGGTTTGTGTGTAATGAGACGATTGATTGGGTGTCGATCGTGATATTACACACTATCAGCATGATAATGAGCATTCGGGTCACACACATAAAAGGCAAACTAATGAAGAGATTGTGTGAGGGGCATTTTCATCATTTATTGACAAAGGGGTATTTTGGTCAATCTTGTGGAGCAATTAAATTTGTTGGAAAGGTTGTTGCCTAGATCCCATCCAGTATTGGATTTAATATGGAAGATTGATTATTTATTTAAATATGTATATTGTCGTACATATATTGTAAATAAATAAACCGTCAATATTATATATATATTGGTGTATATATGTTTTAAATATTGAAAGAGTGTTATTAATGGATAAAAATAATAACGAGGAAATACTCGGGATATGATTTTGTTTTGGAATCATCGAAATTAATGAAATAATTAGTGGAATGGTATTTTTTGTAAATACACCTTCAAGGGATTTTAGGGCAACCTTATAAAAGGACACTTGTCCCTAAAATCAAATAACACTCTCTCAGTTCCTCTCTTGGCCGTGGAGAGCTCTTGGTTCATCAAGAAAATTTTCTCTTAACCCAAATCTCACATCTTCTTTAGTCCTCACAATCAAGATCTTGTAAATCTCTTGTGTTGATTCTTGCCTCTGTGTGAATACCGGTGGTTCAATCCTATACTTGGATCGTGAGTGTTTTTCATTCGGATCCTGAAAAAGTGGTGGAGCCTCCAAACGTGGCTATGGTTTTGATTTTTTCATGGGTCTTGTTTATTTTACAGCATATGAACATTGTCATACTCATATTTGTGTTTTGGGGCTTAATAGTGTTTAATTAGTAAATTTTTGTTTTCCACTACGTCGTTCTTTCATTGATTAAAACACTAACAACAAGGTAGTTTTCTGAATGTCATTCTTTGCAATTTTGACTTGATGGTAACCCGACCTCAAATCAATTTTAGAGAACACCGAAGCACCTCTCAACTGATCAAATAAGTCATTAATACAAGACAATGGATATTTATTATTCATGGTCACCTTATTCAACTTTGGGTAATCTACACACATTTGAAGGGATCCATCCTTCTTCTTGACAAAAAGAATTGGAGCACCCCATGGTGAATGACTCGGTCTGATAAAATCTTTATCTAATAACTCCTGAAGTTGGTTCTTTAACTCTTGGAGTTTTGCTGGAGCCATTTTGTACGGAGCTTTTGAAATTGGTGCAGTACCTAGAGCCAACTCTATAAAACATTCTACTTCCCTTTATAGAGGCACACTGATGCGTTGAAATTACAACATGCAATGTGTAGCAAGTGCACTAGTCGCAAAAAGTAATAAAGTGATAAGTAGAGTATCGTTCCCACGAGCATTGCTTGTTAAACACTGATTTTCCTAGTTGTTTATCAAGTTGAAGAAACTGAAAGATGTTTGAATTTGCAGGAGAAATTTAAGCTAAAGTTAAAACAAAAATTTACTGCGTACTTTAAAAGCTAATTAATGACAGCAAGGTTAATTGAAGAGAAATATCAATTAAAACAAAGCGGTTAGGGTTTTGACTTCAGTAGGATTTTATGAATTAATCTATGAATTATGTTACTTCTACACTCACATGCACAGATTATAAATCGGACACCTTAATGTGTAAAACATACCTTCTCAGGCTATGTTTTCCTACTTATCCCTATAGGTGGAAAAGTAACCCTCCCAGCCCGACCCGACCCGGCCCGCGACAGGTTACTTAATTAGGCGGGTTGGTCCTAACCCGCCCGCCAACAAAGGCAGGTCGGGTTAGGCCCACCATTTTTGGGAAAATGGCTGGCCCAGCTCGGCCTGCCGGGTTAGGCTGCGGGCCTGGCCGTGTTAGCCCTATTTTTTTATTTTTTATTTTATTTTGTTTTATTTATTTAACTTTTCAAATAAATAATTAACAATTTATAAATGAATAAATGTAATTGTTTTTAGTTAACTTTTCAAATATCTATAATTCAATTAAATTAATTTTTTTTTTTTGTTAACATTTCAAATATTAATTCAATAAAATTGTAGTATAAGAAAAATTAGATTTATTCATTCAATTGATGAAATTTTAGCAGAAGAATGAATTATATTTTATACAAGACATGGAAATTTAAGAATAAGACTTAAGTATTTAATTTTTTTATATTTTACGTACCATAAAAAATAATAATAACAATATGTCAAATATTACGAAGTTTTATACATTTTAATATTTATGATTTAGAAGTATAGTTTAATATTATTGTGTAAAATTATTTGTAAGAGTTCAATCATAATAGTTTAATTAAAAGAATTAAAAAAATGGGGGAAACTTGAAAAAAATAAATAATTTTTTATTTTTTTTAATTTTTTTTGGGCGAACCTGGCGGGTTGGCTAATGCAAACAAAATAGCAACCCGCCGGGGTGGCGGGTTGCCATATAGCAACCCGGCCCACCCGGGGGTTGCATGCCAGTTGAACCCTTTCTAATGCAGGCCGGGTTAAGGTTGACCCGCCTAACCCGGCCCATTTGTTCCACCTTTACTTATCCCTATTAAGCTTCCGCACCCAACAAATTGAAGGCTAATAGCTCCAAGTTCATTAAGCTAAATGGAATCCTAAATTGATTTCATTGATTCTCAAACCTATCTCTAACGTTCAATAAAACAATGGCAATTACCCTAAGAATCTAATACATGATTCACTTCTCAGTCTCATCATGCTTAACAAGTAATTTCAATAAAAACAAGAGTAATCACACAATCCATGCAATAAAATGTAAAAGCAACATCAATTTATTGATTAAACATAAAAATCCCAATTACTTCAAAACCCTAACCCAAAAGTGAGTTAGTTCGTACTAAAATTAACACAAATCGAAATAAAAGTTGTAAACAATGCATTCAACATGATGGAATTAAGAAGAGAGAATAAAATCTTCCCCATTTGATGAATCCAAAGAGTTCAATCTCTAATCTTCTCTTCTTTCTCCCAAAAAACAAAAGTCAAACCTAATAAAATGACTAAGTCCCCTTTATATAGTCGGTCCAAAAAAACCTAAGATTCCCCGTATAAAATTAAAACGCATAGTTTTAAAAACTGAATTTTGCAGACTTTGCCGCGGCGAAGAATAAACTCTGCCGCAGCATCGAGTTGGCTTATAATTCTTTATCTTACCCGAGAGTTTATCACTGCGGCAAAGAAAGAACTTCGCCGCGGCGAACTTTCCTGGACTATTCTGAAAGTATGAAACTGCCCTCCACTTGCTTCTTTGCTTGAATCTTCAATCTTTGGTGATCTCTAATAGGAACAAGCTTCATAGTGCTTCAAATCCACTTTAGAACTTCTCCAAATTCTGAGATTCACTTGCTTTTGGGTCTAGAAACTCAATTCCGCTCAGTAATTGCTCTAACTGCACGTTTTGGCCTGAAACATAAAATATATGAAATTAAGTTGCAATTCAGGCACAAACGAAATAAGAAGTATCCAAAATCTGGCCAAAAAGGCCTATATAAAATAGTATAATCCTAGGGTTATCACATACCTAGTAATTCATCTAGAAATACATCCACAAATTCCTAAACTACAGGTAGATAATACATACTAGGGCTCGGAGTCTTCGCTTTATTCACAACATGAGCTATATACCTTGTGCATCCTTTTCTCAACATCTTTCTCACTTATCTCACTTGTAAATGATTCTTGCATAAACCATTTTTGAAACATTTGGCAACCAGCCGTGCTTTATAGGTATACATTCCATGTTCATCTTCTTCTTGAAGACCTATTTACATCCTATGGGTTTTATCCCATCAAGTAAATCCACCAGTGTCCATACTTGGTTTTGGTACATGAGTCCATTTCGGATTTCATGGCCTTAAGCCATTTAGTAGAGTCTGGATCCAATACAATATCATCGTAGGTTTGAGGTTCATCGTCCTGATAAACCAGTACCTCACTGTGCTGAGTCACAAGAAAACCATACTTCTCGAGCTTACGACGCACTCTACCAGACCTACGTAGCTCCTATGTCTGAGTTGGCTCACTTTCTTCCACAATTTGTGGAGTGACCTCCTTTTGATGTTCCTCCATTTCTGGTGGTACATCCGCCTGTTCCTTATCAGCTATATCTTGTGGAGTTAGAACTTCACAGAGTTTGATCTTTCTACCTCCTGTACTGTTTTGGATAAATTCCTTTTCTAGGAATACCCCAGATCGAGCTACAAAAACCTTTCACTCTTCTGGCTGATAGAAATAGTATCCCATGGTTTCCCTAGGATATCCCACAAAGATACATTTATCAGATTTTAGGGCAAGCTTGTTAGACATCAATTCCTTGCATAAGCCGTACAACCCCAAATTCTCAAATAAGACAACTGTATGAACCATGTCGTGGCAAGCGCGGAATAACAACAAAAAAATTCTTGCCATGGCATGATTCCATTACCCAAGATCATGATTCGGACTGAATAATCAACATATAAAACCATACAAGTTATGTGATTTACCTTTGTTGGTGCCTCCTCCTCTGGATCTTTCAAACTAGTCCCTATCAATCCAATGTAGAGCTGAGTCTATTGGTATCCACACAAAGGTAGGCTTGGGATCACCCTAGGATTGACTGCTAGATCAATCGAAGGGCTTAAGTGAAGGTGGCAGAAATTTGTGTGAGAAAAACTCGCAAGGTGACTAGGGTTTGGTGTGAATGGGAGAGTTAATTTTGCTATCCAATTTTCAAATTAACTTTATGGGAATTGCTCTATCAAATCAAAACCCAATGACCCTTTATATAGGAAATCCCAAATAAGAATCTAATAAGGATTGTAAATCCTTAATTCCTATTTGGATTGGATTACAATCCTTTTAATTCCTATTTGAATTGGATTGCAATCCTTGATATAAAGGATTAGAATATCTCTTAAAGATATTCTCCTTAAAAATGGATCCTAATTAAATAAATATTATTATTTATTTAATCCATATATATAATATGTGTTTTAATATATCCTAAGTAAAAATGACAAGCCTTATGTAACGCCCACATTAAGGTACGTAATTTTTTTTATGCCTTAATACCCCTAGTTGGATTTCTTTGAAGTTATCTTAACAAATGTGAGGAAAATTCCTTAAAAGTTGATTAGGGGTAAAATGGTCATTTCACTCTTAATTAGATGAAAGAGTGGGGAGTGAAAAGAAATAGAACAACATGGAAAAGTTAATAAAAATGAGAGTATTTTAGTAATTGACTAATGGACATAAAGGGAATTTAGAGAAAGTGCAAGGGCAAAATGGGAACACATGCTTATATTAGTTGATATAAGGCTTTATTTGAAGAACACCCTAACACATATTCAGCTCTTGTTCACACCACTCTACCCCATTTTCTGTCAATTTTCTTTACTAAATTTCAAAGGAAAATCATAGGATTTGGTTTAGATTTTTGGAGATTTTCAATCTTCAAGCATCCTAAGGTAAAATTCTAGCAAAAGGAGTGTGATTAAACTTTAAAGTTTTAAATTCTTATGGTTTTTATATGATTTAAGGTCCAAGAGGAAGAGATTTGGAGAAAAAGGGAAGTGATCTCACATATTCAAGGTAAGTAAACCTAATTTGAACCTTAATTTAAGCAAAACTTGTGTTGAATGAATTTTTGCATGTTTGTATGTGATGGTATGAGAGAATTATGGGCTGTTTTTTTATGTTTATTGATGTATTAATTCTAGCCATGAGAAGTAGTGTATATGATTATGTGATGATTTGGTGAAGTTGTGGAAGATTTTGTGTTGAAATTTTTGAAGTGTAGAGAATTGTTGAAATTGGACAGGTTTGATGCTATAATTAGTGATTTTTTAGCTCACAATTTGGTTGAATTAGAGAGTTCTGGAAGTGTAGCCAACAAAGTAGTTGCATGTGCATATGAGGTGTTTGATGAAAATCCAAAGAGAAATTGCATGCATGAGTTGGCTAAACCCTAATGAGGAAAGGGTTAGAGAAAGGCAAGACTTGAAGTTTGAATGTATATTATTGACCTTCTAACCTGTTTTCACAGGGAAGAATGGTTAGGAAAGGTTAGGGAATAAGTGGAGGTAAATAAGTATGGAAAAGCCTTAAAGTAGGCATGTTACCAAGGTTGCCCTGTCAAATCCGTGACCTTCTGAGTGATTTTTGGGCATCTTACGTATCGAACTAGGTTGAGTCCTAAACATAAAAGTCGTAGCCCTTTCTCTAAGCTTTAAAATGAGACCAATATCATAGCAATCCAATGTGTATAACTTGAGATATGCCTTCTTGAATATGACATGTGCAGAATGACTATCTCAAAAGTGCTTCCACTTTATTAGTTTAATTGTAGTCTAATAATCTATAATTGATTCCAAGTATGAAAATGATGCTTAAAGGGTTTTGAAGCATGTTTGAATGAGTGGTCTTTATGATTATTTAATGATTGTATGAACATATATCTTTGATGTAATGAATGACCATGGAGGCTATGTGTAATATGTTATATACCACCCAAGTATGAGCTTGTGTATGCATAAACAAGCCTGAGGATGATATGTTTCTATGAATTTGTTATGCATCCACAAAATGGTCATGATGAAATGATATGTTCATATATAGAAAGTGTATGTTTTTAAAGAATGCAAGTGTAGAATTTCCATAGCTTGGAAATTCATGTTGAAATGTGTATAGTATCTTTTTCTATTCTCTTTCTATATTATGCTATGATATAAGGTTTTTGTGATGGGGAACCTGTGAGTGATAGAGATGCCCACATACACGCCACCACGAGCGAGCAACATCAGTAGAGAGATATAGTATTTGTACAGTCCGTGAGTAGTATATGTGGATGAGGACTGTACCTAGTAGAGTATACCTACATGCACGCAGCCACGAGCGAGCAGCCACATCAGAGAGATACAATACTTGTACAGTCCGTGAGTAGTGCATGTAGATGAGGACTGTACCCACTCACATGGCTAGGGTTCCAAATCCATGCATCAAGGTAGTTCGATCGGCAAACTAGAATGAAGAAATAAAAGAAACAGAAACAGAAAAGAAAAGAAAGAAATTACAACATAAGAGAAACAGAAACAGAAAAGAATGAAGAATATAATCAAAGAATAAAGTGAAAAAATGAAAAATCAGAACATGAGTTACGAAAGAAACACAGTAGTGCAGTTTGGTTTACTTACTGAGCAATTAGTGCTCACTCCGTTAATGTACTATTTTGCAGGTACTAGATGATTTGCGATCGGGTGGGACGTCAAGAAGTGGTGGAGTTTGGCAGCACTGTTCAAGATTACCTTATGTTTACAAAAGTATATCAATGTTATGTGTATATATTTATATGAATTAAAAAAAAAAAATTAGAACTTTCGGATTTACATTATGTATATATATGTTTGTAAAAGTTATTTAGTAAATTTTATCTTATATTTCTTACAAAATTACTAGCTATATAGTATATTATACCTTAGCCTTCGGGTTAGTAGTTAGGAGTTAATATGATAACTGTTTGAGAGAAAATTATTAGAAATTTAAGGAGTTTGACCTATAGGAAGAGCTTAATTAAATTAGTATAAGTTACCAATACATATGAATAAGTGTTGGTGTGAAATCTATGCCCTAGGTCTAGTCATCTTGCATTAAAATCAAAGATTTATTTAGTTGTTTTCTTTTCAGTTTGTTTATTTATTTATTTTCAATTGTTTATTTTTAATTTAGATTTTTCTTGATGAAATTTGGATTAATTAAATAGTAATAGGATAGTTTATTTTGGTAATTGATAGTAGTGATTCCCTTGGGTTCGACATCTGTATTCTTACACTTTATTACTTGCACAATTTCATACACTTGAGAAAATCACAACATTCGTATCCCTAGTATTATTCTGACCAAGGACACAAATAATATGGTAAGGCTATCATAGTGTTGAACGACCCTGTTGTAAGGCAGTGATTGATCTCACTTGTCAAGGTTGTTTGTTGACAACCTGGTGCAACACATGGGTGCTTGCTATAGGTGAGTTCACCGGATGGACCCACCAGAGGATTCCACATAGATGGTAACCCCAATGTCTGTGGAATAAATCATTTAACGGATGGTGGTGCATGTGATCCTTAGACTTGAGATCACCAGAGCGCCTTGTGCACCAATTGGTGTGGTTGGACACTAGCCCAACATAGTTCTACACAGAATTATCAAAACGGTAGTGATTGGCTAAATCGAGAAGTGTATCAAGACTATGGTGGATCGACAGAGGATTCATCACTCCCGGGTACAAGAAAAATTGTCTCACTGAGTAATTCAGTAGATGGCAACGACAATAAATCTATGGCCACAGTGGGATTGAGTTTTAGCTCAATCCAATCTATTTCGGTCATTGGTCCAATAACCGAATGTCAAGATATTAAGGATATCCAAGGTTGAAACGACTTCTATGCCTTGGCCTTGATGAGATAATAGATAATGAAAGGATTGAATTGCATGGTAACCATGTCGTTGATAGGTAGCTATTTCACTGAATCTGAAATTATTGTGTGGCCATGATGCCTAGTTAGAGGCCAATCTTGGTCTGTGTCGAACGATTGTTTGATTGTCAATCGCGATACTATTCACTACCGATACGATGAGGAGCCTTTGTGTTGCACACATAGAATACATATTAAGAACGTAATTCGTGATAGGGGTATTTTCATCATTTATGATGAAAGGGTATTTTCATTATTTATGATGAAAGGGCATTTTGGTAATCTCATAGTGCAATTAAATTTGCTGAGGTTGTTGCCTAAATTAAATTTCATATGTAAATTAAATTAGTGAGATTATGTATATTTAAATATATATATACGATAGTGAGGTATGAAATTTTATTCATGTCTTAAAGTCTTTATGCTTTTATTTCAAGTTGAATGCATGAAAATTTGTTGAAGAAAAATTTTGCAGACTTCGCCGCGGCAAAGGAAGTTTGTCGTCGCGACATTGTACATTCTGCCCAAACTCATGGCAGAAACAGGCAGCTTCGCCGAGGCGAAGAACTCCCTCGAAATTTTAGTGATTTTGGGGAAAATCTTGCTCAAGGGCAAAATGGTCATTCCACCCATAAGTAGTTGAAAGTGTGGGGAGTGAAAAGAGATAGAATGTCATGGAGAATGCAAAGGAATGAGGACTTTTTGGTAATTGACTAAAGGACATAGCTGGAATTTCATGGAAAGTGTAAAGGTAAAATGGGAAACTATGAGTAACTTTTTGTTACATTAAGAATTGAGATGAAACCCTAGCCATTCTTCTTTGCCTTTCACGCCACTCTCTGCCCAAATTCTCTCAAGTTCCTTCAATCAATTATCAAAGGAAATTCATAGATTTTGGTCTAAGTTGGGTAGATTTTCAATCCTAAGCCTCAAGGTAAGACTCTTGCACCCAGATATGAGTTAAATTTTTGTTAAGTGGTGAATTCTTATGGTTGTTGTTAATAGGGTGTAAGAGAAAGAAAGAGAAAGAAAGTTGTGTCAAGAGAAGACTAGAGTGTTGAGTTGCTCACTTTCAAAGCAAGTAAATCCAACCCAAGTTATGACTTGAGAAATCAGTTGAGTAGGGAATTTTTACATGTATGTATGTGCTTATTGTAGTAACCCCTGCCACACAGCTTGGGCTTAGGCCAGATCACACAGCTGACCCAGACTAGACTCACAGCCGGCCCGCTACTCACAAAGTACTGTCCCCCCCCTTAAGGGATTTTCTTTCGCCTCCCTCACCACTCGAACCCAAGACCAAGGGGCTAAAGTCATTTGGGAAGCATGGTGAGTACCATCAGGCCAGCTGGCCTGATGGTACTCACCATGCTTCCCAAATGACTTTAGCCCCTTGGTCTTGGGTTCAAGTGGTGAGGGAGGCGAAAGAAAATCCCTTAAGGGGGGGGACAGTACTTTGTGAGTAGCGGGCCGGCTGTGTGTCTGGTCTGGGTCAGCTGTGTGATCTGGCCTAAGCCTAAGCCCAAGCTGTGTGGCAGGGGTTGCTACACTTATGATTTTGAGAATTGTTGATGAGATTGATGTTTATTGATGAGTAGAATTCAGCCATGAGAAGTGGAATTTGTTGTATGGTGATTGATGGAAGTTTGGTTGAATTTAGAAAGAGTTTGAGTAGAATTTATGGAGTGTATTTTCTTGGCCAGATTTAGTATTGATTTAAGGGAGTTTTACTCCAAATATTGGTGGCTTGAGAAAGAAGTAGAAGTGCAACCAAATTAGAGTTTGAGTGTGCATGCAATATGTTTGATGAAATGTCCAAGAGAAGTGTATGCATGAGTTTATTCACTTGTGATCTTGATATGAGCTTGTAGATGGTAGAGAATGACTTATTTTTATGCTACATGACATTCTTGCATTTAAACATTTGCATTTAGAAAGAATAACAAGCATGAGCCATCTACATGCATACGTATACATATGTATGAGAACTTAAAGAATAAAGAGAAAGAAGAAAAGTTATTAAAGAATGCTTTAAAAGAAGAAAAGTATAGGTTGTTGCGATGGGAAACCCATGAGTGACAGAAGAGAATAGCCCTACATGCATGCCGCCTTCAGTGAGCAGCCTCAGAATCAGAAAGAAGAAAGTATACAGTTCGTTAGAAGTGCATGTGGATGAGAACTGTACCAACATAATATACCTACATGTACGCCGCTTTCAGCAAGTGGCTACATAATAGAAAGAAGAATTGTACAGTCCCTTAGAAGTGCATGTAGATGAGGATTATACCCAGTCACATGGCCAGGGTTCCGAATCCGTGCTTCAACTGAGTTAGATCGACAAAGAAAGAATAAAAAGAAAGAACAGAAAGAATAGAAAGATAGAACATAAAGAATGGAAAAAAAGAACAAAAAGAAGTAAAGGAAAAAAGAATAGAATACAGAAAGAAAGCATACAACACAGAAAAGAAAGAAAGAAGAGTAATAGAAAATAGAAAACAGAAAAGAAAATGCATTCTTGTATGCATTTATGCACATGCATCATGTCATTTATTTATTATTCAGAATTAGTTTCTCTAGTGGTGCTTACATGTTAGTAAGTGAGAAACTAGAACACAGAAAGAACAGAGATAAAGAACAAAAAAAGAATAGAGAAAGAACAGAGAGAAAGAATAGAAAAGAACAGAGAAGAAGAGAGAAATGTTTGTAAGGAAAGAAATTCAGAATTTGAACAACGGAAAGAGAGGAGTAGCTTAGTGGGTTACTTACTGAGCAATTAGTGCTCACCCCATTGTTTTCAATGTTTTTCCAGGTAGGAGGTAAGATGCGGTCAGAGGGAATGTTATGAGCGCAAGAATCTGGCAACCACTATCAAGTTTATTTTAAGCACTTTTATTTCTTAATGTATAACTTTGTGCACAAATCGAGAAATGGGCCCAACTTTTGTATACTCATTTACATGTATAGATTTTCCTATCTATATGAGTTTTACTGTTTATTTTACGAGTATACCAGTTAGAGAGAGAAAGCATTACATTTTGGTATCAGAGCAAAGGTTTTGGGAGTTTTTTATTAGAATGGTTTGACAGTGTGCCTCTCTTGCCGTATTAACGTTCCGTAGCCGACCGCTGTAAGTTATTTCTTTCCTTACTTATAGTAGATGAGATAATTGAGTTGATTAAAAGTGATGGTGTTTGTAGATGAGACGTAGAACTCGAGCAGACAGTAAGAGTACGGGTGAACCTTCCAACCTGTCAGAATCTACTCCCCTTGTCCTCGATGAAGCGAGGATACAGAATATTATACAGCAAGTATTGGGAGAGAATCAGGGGAGACCGATACCGGAGAGAGTTGAGACCCCAGTTGTTGCATCGGAAGAGAGAGAGAGAGAGAGGCTGATACCACCTGTAGCACAGAGCCGTCTTAAGCCTATTTATGGGCTACCTAGTCAACATTAGCCATCAGAATTTAGAGGTACGATGGACCTAGTGGTGGCAGAAGAGTGGATTAGGTTCGTGGAGTGTACGACGACACTGTTTCCCATGACTGACCGGGAGAAGATTCGGTATGCTAGTTTTTTATTTCGTGGTGATGCCCGGATTTGGTGGGAGTTGATGGAAGATACTCATGATATAACAGTTATGACTTGGGGAGATTTCTGAAGCTTGTTTCAGGTAGAATATAGAACAGTTGACAAAGTCCATGAAAAGACCCAAGAGTTTATCAGTTTGTAGCGGGGCACCAATTCAGTGAAAGAATATTCAGTGAGATTTAATTCCTTGGCTAGGTTTACGCCAGGTGTCCTGAGCACACCAGAGTTAAGGAGGGATAAGTTCATGCATGGGCTGAAACAAGAAATAGCCCGAGATGTGATGGTCGGTGCCCAGCCACCTCAGACATACAGTGAGGCTTTAGAGCGAGCGTTATGGGCAGAAATTTTTGTGAATAAGTTAACCCCCACAATGCCATCAGTAGAGGTACCTAGTGTTCCTCCTCCCGCTCCATAGAGAGATAGAGCGGATGCCCCCAATAATAGAGAAGTGAGGAATAAGAAGAGATTCTAGCCTAAGAAGAACAGGAGGGATTGGCAGAGTAAAAGGCCAAGAACAGTTAAAGTTCCCCAGTGTCAGAAGTGTGGAAGGAATCATTCTAGGGAGTGTCTAAAAGATTTGGGTCGAAATGTATGTTACAGGTGTCATCAGCCAGGGCACATGATGAAGGATTGTAAAGCCCCTCTTGCACCCGCAGCACAGACATCCAGAGGTACTAATGCTCGGGTGTTCACAGTAGCTTAGAGTGAAGCTGAAGCTAGCTCATCCACAGTGACCGATCAGTTATTATTTCACTATGTTCCCCTTTATGCATTAATTGATTCTGGAGCCACACATTCATTTCTTACACATGGGATCTTAGAGAGATTAGGTTTAAAACCTAATATAGTGGATTGTCCCATTAAAATAGAGTTACTAGATGGTGTTAGTGTGGTCACTTAGGAGATGCTTCTAGGGGAGTCTGTAGTGATCCATGGAAGGGAGTTACCAGTGGATTTGATGGTTTTTGATATGCCTGATTTTGATGTAATTTTGGGCATGGATTTCCTGGGGAGATATGGAAAAAATATTGATTGTTGAAAGAAGAAAGCGAGGTTCAATCTTGATGATGGTGATAAGTTTAATTTCGATGAGGGTCACCAGCTTAGTATGTTGATCAGTAGTGTAAAGGCCAGAAAGATGTTGAGAAAAGGGTGCTCAGGGTATATAGCTCATATAGTGCATAGTAGTGATGTCCCACAACCAGAGATTCAAAATGTGCTAGTAGTCCGGGACTTTTTAGAAGTATTTCCAGAAGATTTGCCGAGTTTACCTCAGAAAAGAGAAGTAGAATTTAGTATTGAATTGGCACCAGAGACAGCACCAATTTCCAAAGCCCCTTATTGAGCGGCCCCAACCGAGCTTCAGGAATTGAAGAAGCAGCTTCAGGAACTCTTGGACAAGGGTTTTATTCAACCCAGCCATTCTCCTTGGGGTGCTCCAATTTTATTTGTGAAAAAGAAAAACGAATCCTTACGGATGTGTATAGATTACAGAGAATTGAATAAAGTGACAGTGAAGAATAAGTACACGTTACCTCGCATAGATGATTTGTTTGATCAGCTGAAAGGAGCAGTCGTGTTTTCAAAGATTGATTTGAGGTCGGGTTATCACCAAGTAAGAGTTGCGGAACAAGATATTGCCAAGACTGCTTTCCAGACTAGATATGGGCATTATGAGTTTGTGGTGATGCCTTTTGGGTTAACCAATGCCCCATTAGTCTTTATGGACTTAATGAACTAGGTGTTCCAAGATTGTCTTGATAGATTCATAGTGGTGTTCATTGATGATATCCTGGTTTATTCTAAGACAGAAGAAGAGCATGAAGAACACCTAAGATTTGTGATACATCGTTTGAGAGAAAAGAAGCTGTTTGCCAAATTTTCTAAGTGTGAGTTTTGGCTGGATCAAGTTATCTTCTTGGGCCATACTGTTTCAAAGGGAGGTATATCACTGGATCCGACTAAAGTGAAAGTAATTTTAGAGTGGCAGAAGCCGAAGACAGTAAAGGAGGTTAGAAGTTTCTTGGGGCTAGCAGGCTACTATAGGCGGTTTGTAGCAAGATTTGCTCTGTTAGCTAAGCTGCTTACAGCTCTTACCAAACAGAGAACTCTTTTCATATGGTCGAATGCCTGTGAAGAAAGTTTTCAAGAGTTAAAAAGAAGATTAACCACAGCTGCTATTCTTGTATTACCACAAGAGGGTGTAGATTATGATATTTATACAAATGCCTCATTTCAGGGACTTGGTATAGTATTGATGCAGTTGGGTAGGGTAATAGCCTATGCTTCTTGATAGTTGAAAGAGTATGAGACGAGATACCCTATGCATGATTTAGAGTTGTCTGCTATAGTTTTTGCACTAAAAATATGGAGGCACTATTTGTATGGAGCAAAGAGTAACATCTATATGGATCATAAGAGCTTGAAGTACTTTTTCACCCAAAATGAGCTGAATATGAGACAAAGGAGATGGTTAGAGCTGGTAAAGGATTATGATTGTGAAATTAGGCATCAGCCTGGAAAGGCCAATGTAGTAGCTGATGCCTTGAGTAGAAAGGCCTATTTGTCTTGACTTATAATGCAGAAAGAATTGATAGAAAAGTTGTGTAAAGAGCAAATAAAGGTGATACTAGGAAGGCTGGCCAGATTAGACATTCAAGCTACTTTAGTGGAGGAGATTAAAGAGAAACAAGTTGCTGATGAGTGCTTGAGGGCAAGAGATCAGAAGTTCACCTGTTAGACGGTGTCCTCCGTTTTCGAAATCGTTTATGGATTCCCCAAGATACTGAGTTGAAGAAGAAGATTCTTATGAAGGCTCATGATACACCATATACTGTTCATCCTGGAGGAACTAAGATGTATCAAGATTTAAAGCAAAGTTATTGGTGGCCAGGAATGAAGAGAGATATTGGAGATTATGTGGCTAAGTGTTTGGTTTATCAACAGGTGAAAGCAGAACATCAAAGACCATCAGGATTGCTTCAGCCACTCAACATTCCTGAATGGAAAAGGGAAAGTATATCTATGGATTTTATTACAGGCCTTCCAAGAGTTTAGAAGGGATATAATGCAATATGGGTGATAGTAGACAGATTAACGAAATTAGCCCATTTTCTCCCAGTAAAGGATAGCACTACCTTAGATCAGTTGGCCCAACTTTATGTTAGGGAGATAGTCAGACTCCATGGTGTACCCAAGACAATAGTGTGAGATACAGATTCCAGATTTGTGTCCGCTTTCTGGACCAGTCTACAGAGAAACTTGGGTACCCGATTAGCATTTAGTATAGCATGCCATCCTCAAACAGATGGCCAGACTGAGAGAACGAATCAGATACTTGAGGATATGTTGAGAGCATGCTATATGGATTATAGAATGACTTGGCATGAGATGTTACCACTGGTGGAGTTTGCTTATAATAACAGTTACCAGTCTACAATTAAGATGGCTCCTTATGAAGCCTTGTATGGTAGATGATGTAGATCTCCACTACATTGGGATGAGGTAGGAGAGAAAGATGAATTGAATGCAACTCTTGGGCTGAAGATAACTCAGAAAATGATAAAAGATGTCCAGGCGTATAATGAAGCAAGCTTAAGATAGACAAAAGAGTTATGCAGATTTAAAGAGAAAAGATGTAGAGTTTGAAGTGGGTGATAAAGTGTATGTTAAAGTTCCCCCGTACAAGCGAGTGATGCAGTTTGTTAGTAAAGGAAAGTTAGCACCGAGATACATTGGCCCCTTTAAAGTGTTGCAACATGTTGGAAAGGTAGTTTATAAGTTAGCGCTACCACCTAGTATGGACAGGGTGCACAATGTATTCCATATTTCGATGCTTCGAAGATATGTTAGTGATCCCTTCCATATATTAAGAGTGGAGGAAGTGGACTTAGAAGAGAATCTGGTGTATGAGGAGAGACCAGTACAGATACTGGATAGAAAAATGAAAGAGCTCCGAAACAAGAGTATTCCACTAATGAAAGTCCTATGGAGGAATCATAAAGTCGAAGAAGCAACATGGGAGGTAAAGCAAGACATGCAAAACCGCTATCCAGAGTTGTTTGTTTGAATTTCGGGGATGAAATTCTTATAAGAGGGGGAGAATTGTAACACCCACAATGAGGTATGGAATTTTATTCATGTCTTAAAGTCTTTATGCTTTTATTTCAAGCTAAATGCATATGAAAATTTGTTGAAGAAAAATTTTATAGACTTTGCCGTGGCAAAGGAAGTTTGTCGTCGTGGCATTGTACATTCTACCTAAACTCGTGGCAGAAACAGGCAGCTTCGCCGAGGCGAAGAACTCCCTGAAAATTTTAGTATTTTGGGGAAAATCTTGCTCAAGGGCAAAATGGTCATTCCACCCATAATTAGTTGAAAGTGTGGGGAGTGAAAAAGAGATAGAATGTCATGGAGAATGCAATGGAATGAGGACTTTTTGGTAATTGACTAAGGGACATAGCTGAAATTTCATGGAAAGTGTAAGGGTAAAATGAGAAACAATGAGTAACTTTTTGTTATATTAAGAGATTAAGATAAAACCCTAGCCATTCTTCTTGCCTTTCACGCCACTCTCTACCCAAATTCTCTCAAGTTCCTTCAATCAATTATCAAAGGAAATTCATAGATTTTGATCTAAGTTGGGTAGATTTTCAATCCTAAGCCTCAAGGTAAGACTCTTGCACCCATATATGAGTTAAACTTTTGTTAAGTGGTGAATTCTTATGGTTGTTGTTAATAGGGTGTAAGAGAAAGAAAGAGAAAGAAAGTTGTGTCAAGAGAAGACTAGAGTGTTGA
>NW_022195843.1:0-1400 GCF_008641045.1 Pistacia vera | reverse complement strand
CAATATTAGCAACCGTTTTTGTGATTCGAACTTGAGACCACAGGGGAGCAAACCCCTTGGCCCCAAGCCTTTACCACTCGGCCAACCCATTTTTGGTTTAATGTCAACTTATATGATTTGATTACTACGTTTGGTTGTCAAGTAATATAAGATTTCGGTAATCTTTATAAACCAATAGTAATTACTATTTGTAATATAGGAAGTAATCTGATTACCTCTATTTTTTTAAGTATTTTAAGATTACTTGGTAATCTTAATTTTGTTACAATTTTACTATTAACTATTAAAATTTTTGGACAATAATACCATTGTTTTGAAAAAAATTTACAAAAAAATTCAAGGACTATTTTATCGTTGTATACAAAATTTTTAGGACATAAATACCACTGGACTTTAAAATAATTACCTAAGGGTGGTGATTGAATCTGGCCACCACCGTTGGCCAATGCCGCCAATATGGCAATTTCCTACCAGATATCTGGCTGGAAACTACCAAATCGCCGTAGATTTGGCTGGAAACTACCTGATCGCCATAGATCTTGTCATAAATGGCCATATCTGTTCTGGCCATTTTTGACTAGATATTTGGTTGTCTGGTTGTTAACAGATAGATTTGGCCGTCAATAGCCAGAACACTGGCCATTAACGACGACCATATCTCTGGCCGTCAATGACCAAAACTTTGACCGTTAATAATGGCCAGTTCTAGTCATAAATCTGGCTATTTCTGATCAGATCCATCATGAATCCAACCGGTCGTGCATTGTTACTACCATTTCTACCACCGCCGACGGTGGTGGTAGGCGACCGGCAATGGCTTGGGGTGGGTGGTGGTGTTCTTGTTAAGTTTTAAATTTTTTTGGTTGCTGTGGTGTTTTAGCAATATCTCAAACATAGGGGGTCAAAAGAAATTATTCAAAAAATAATAATAAAATATTAGTATTTAAAAAGAGAGCAATTTAGTAAATTATATAATATATCTATCAATTTATTCCTTCATCCCAAACATATTAATATAACAGACCCATCAATTTATTTCAACTAACCAAACACATTTCCCTAAATATTTATAGTAATATTCAAGATAATCTATTTTTTCATTAGTATAACATTCACAATAATATAATATTTTCATAACCAAACATCCCTTTTGGTGTTTTCTTTAGACTGGTTTGCCTCTACTCATTAATTACTTTTAGTCGGATACTGTAAGCTATTATGGTCAGTTCATTATTTTGCATAGCTGAAAGCTGATCACCCACCTATATAATGATTTTATAAATGAATAAGTCATATTTTTAGGTTGTAAATATTAACTGGTTAAGTAACATACTAGTGATAGTACGGATAAATTTAAAAAAAAAAAAATAAGATAATTATATAATTAACTGTCAAAAAAA
>NW_022195842.1:0-1396 GCF_008641045.1 Pistacia vera | reverse complement strand
TCTGAATTTCAGATTCATGGGCTGGTGGCGCACTTATTTGTGGAGGAAATGGCACCACATATTCTTCCACGATCTCTGAGCTTGATGCAGGAGAATAACCAGATGACGGAGATGTATCTGAAGCTTTTACTCTCTCACGGTGAACCTCAAAGTGACCCGACACAGCAGAAGTAGGCTCATCTTTACTTCCAGAAGTTGAAGTCATCATCACATCTTCTGGTGCCAGAGATGTTGTATCTACAGCCTGTGCTCTCTCACTCTGAACCTCAAAGTCATCCAACATAACCTTCAAGTCATCCAACATAACCTTCAAGTCAACCGACATAGCAGAAGTCGACTCATCTTCACTCCCAGATGTTGAAGCCATCAGCACAGCTTTCGGTGCCAGAGATGTTGTATCAGCACCCTGTACTCTCTCACTTTGAACCTCAAAGTGACCTGATATAGCAGAAGTCAACTCATCTTTACTTTCGGAGGTTGAAGTCATCCCCATAGATTCTGATGCTGTAAGCCCCAGACCTTTTTCATGAAGCCCTGTCGAACAAGGAAAAGGATTGATGAGCTCGGGTACCTCGTCTTTTTTAGGCTCATCTTTTTTCTTATTATCATCTGCCTTCTTTGGCTTTTCTTTCTTGGCCTCTTCCTTCTTCTTCTCTGGTTCTTTTGCTGGTCCAACTGATACTAGCTCTATTAAACATAGCTTTCTCAGTTTCTTCACTATACTTACTGGATCAAAATTCTCTCCAATTACTGTCAATTTATTGTTGTTCATGTCTACTGCGATTGAATCAATCCCTGTAAAATTACACCACAGAGCAACTCATATTGGTCAATTTTTCACCTTTGGATAACAGTATAGATCAAAGTTACAGTTTTTCCTTTCAGTTCATTTCCAAGCAACCAAAAACAAAGGAAAAGCTTAAATTCAATACCTGGAAGGCCACAGACTCTCTTCATGACTTTTTGCTTCATTTTGTCATCCAGTGGTTGCAATTTGAACACTACTTTCTGTGATAAAAACAAGATCGAATACAATTAGGAACCTTATAGAAAACAGAGCATGAACCTAAAAGATAGAGAACCTGGAGCAAAGAGAAAATACTCACCATCATTTTTATTGTCTTGAGAGATCTGAACTGAATCTAGTCTTCGTCTAGGCAATCAATCAGTGAATAATAAAGTGGACAAACGAGCCACAAAAACTTGTAATCGAAGTGAATTGGTCTCTCTCAATCACGTGTAGGGACAATCCAGTCAACTCAGTAAACATAAAATACCTTTAGAGGACATTTGGCTAATATTAGATTAATGGGAATGTTGAATTACTGGAAAGATAGATTATCTTAGAAGATTACTGTGAATCTTTAGAAAAATAAATTATCTTAGAAGATTATTG
>NW_022195841.1:0-1944 GCF_008641045.1 Pistacia vera | reverse complement strand
TTAATGGATTTTAATTTAGATAATGATGAATTAAAATAAATATCTAATTGGGAGTGTTTGGAAACACGGGGTGTTTGGGTTGGAGCCCAAGCCTATTCCATATGAGAATAGGGCAATTAAAATGTTACTATAAAGGAAATGTTTTAATTGTAAAAGAGGAGAGATTTCATTTTCACTCATTCATTGTAAAAGAGAAAAATGCACAACCCCTTTTCCTCTCTCCCACGCCAGACTTGGTTTTGATTGAAATCAAACGCTCTTCATTTCTTCTTGATTCTTAAGGCTAAGGAGGATCTAGCAAATCCTTCCTTAGTTCTTTGCGATTGTCTTAGTTTGGATTACGTCGGTTCGATCCTACACTTGGGTCGGTAGCAAAATACATTCAGAGACAACTTGAAGGAGCCTCCAAACCTGTGTATGGTTTCTTAAACTCTAGATTAATTTTCTGCAGATTCTTATTTTGATATAAAATGTAAAATTGTACCTTGATCTTGGTTCTATGGAACGATCCTTGTTATTATTGTTTTTTTTTTTTTTCCGCTGCCTTAATGGATCGTTTCCTTACATGTCCAACATGTGCTTGTATGTGATTGGTGATGATGTGGAATTGGTACATTTGGCTGTATGTGATTGCTGATGATGTGGGATATGTGGATGAATAGGATTTGTTGTTACATGTTGCTTAATGTAATTTGTGTTTGATATTTTTGGTATTAATGATGCATATTAATAGTGTTATTGATTGATGTTTGCTGAATGTGTTTAATCACATAAATACAAACATTTCACGTTCACATTAAATGTTTTCATTTAGATAGAGAGAAATTTATGTGAATGTAAAGGGATTTATGTGTTGTATGTGTTTAATATTTTTAGAGTTAGTGAACTCTATTTGGTATTAGATTACCCATTTATAAAATGCAGCAGAAGTTTTTACCAAGTTGATTAATGGATATCAAGTTAAGCATGAATCAACATCCATAAACAATAAATGTAAAGCACACTAGCATATACATGGTTCAGCTAAAATCACTCTTAGCCTACATCCATGGGATCTCATCTAGATCGAAGCAAATCCACTAAATAACAAACATTATAAGATATAGTTGATAATCCGAGAATTATATTGTTTTTATTAGGCTTTTAGATACTTTTTAGTTCATTTGTGCCTGAATTGCTACTTAATTCTTTACATTTTGTGTTTCAGATAAAATGGACATTTTGAGCAAATAATGAGCAAATTGGAGTTTCTAGACTCAGAAGTAAGCGGATCTCAGAATTTGGGAGAGTTCTGAAGCAGAGCGAAGCACTAGGAAGCTTGTTCCCATGGGAGACACCGAAGATCAAAGATTCAAGCAAAGAAGCAAGCAGAGGGCATTTATGTAATTTCAGAATTCTTCATGGAGGTTTACCGCAGCGAAGTTTGTTCTTCGCCACGGCGAAATAAGTCACGCACGAGAATCCATTTCACTTCGTCGCCGCGGCGAGATTTCTTCTTCGCCGCTGCAAAGTCTACAGTTTTCAGTTTTTTTAAAACGCACAGTTCCAATTTTAGGCAAAGTTTTAGGTTTTTGGGCGAGGTATAAAAGCGAAACTTTACCATTTTGAGAGGGAGTCGCGTTTTCCTTAGTCTAGAACAACCTTTTCATCTTCTTAGTTTGATTTTTGACGAATTTGTGTTAAAAAGTGAGAAGATTTGGAATTAACTCCAGTGGATTCTTCAATTAGGGGAGATCTCTTGTCTTTTCTCTCATTTTTATTATGTTGAACTTTGTGTTTATGGTTTTTCTTGCTTATTGTATGGATTTAGCTATGAACTAACTCATTTTGGGTTAGGGTTTTGATATAGTTCGGATTCTCATGGATTAAGCTATTGATTTTTATTATTTTCATATGCTATTGCAATGATTGTGGGATTATTCTGTTTTTAATGTTATTAATTGA
>NW_022195840.1:0-2139 GCF_008641045.1 Pistacia vera | reverse complement strand
AACTGACGAGGTTCCCCCTCCTCCGCCGCCAGTCGAGTCTACCACCCCAGAGGCACCATCTCATGAGGCAGAGGCAAAGGAAAAGAAAGGCCTTTTGGAGAAAATCAAGGAGAAGATTCCTGGGTACCACCCCAAGACTGAAGAGGAGAAGGAGAAAGAAAAAGAAAGTGCTTCCCATTAAGAATACAATATCGTGCTTGAAAGTTTGTGTTTCTTGTTTATTTTGTTATGATTCTGGATCTGTTTGTTTAATTTGTTGCTGTATATTTAAGTTTGCTTACAGTATTATTTCGATGTTCTGATAAAAAGGAATGCTTATGCCTTATTGTTTCCTTTGTTTGGCGAGTTTATTAAGCGAGTTATCAATCTCTTTTTGTATAATAATGCTTTTGCTTTGTGTATGCAATAATGCTCTCAGCCCCACACGGTTTTCCTTTTTTGGTCACTGAATTCATAAAGAAAGATTAGTACAGATAAGTTGATATAACGTCTGGCTTCGAAAAGTGGACGTGTGTGTTCATAGTGAGTATTCCAGATTACTCCTGAATTGAATAATAAAATTAATTGTCAGATAAAATTAAATTAAATACAGCTATAAGTGGCTCCAGAAGTGACTGTTTTCATACCATTAATGGCCAAGTGTTGATTTGATCGCGGTCGTACGTGGAGATTGTAATTTGGACGTCTTCGTTTTAAATGTAATTATATTTGAACAGCTCATATATGCAGCCGGGACGTTATGCGAGTATTCTAGTATTCTTTTGAAATATTAATGCTGTAAAGGTGATATTTTAATAGAGTAAACGACATGTTCTCACCCAAGGTTTTGCGAATGTAAAAGTTCTCACCCCTGGTTTGATAAATCCCAGATTCCCACCGCCTATTCTTTTCCACTCCCCCAAATTAGAAAAAATTTAAATTTCCTCCACATCTCAAATTTTCTCACAACCCAACTCTTCCTCTCCGCCTCCAACTCCACCACCACCAACACCAACACCACTAGCAAACGAAAAGCAGCACCAAGTCGAGCAAATGACTGCACTAATGGGCGGCAATCCATCGATGCGGTGGGAGCACACAGATCATGTGCTGACCAGGGACCAAGGAAGTGCAATAGAGGTGGGCATGCAAGAGGGTGTTGGTGCTGAGTTGGCTAGTTGTTGGTTAGGGCAATAGGTTGAGCAATTTGGGGCAAGGAATTTGGTGGTCGTCGGTAGGGAAACTAGCGCGAAAAATCTGCAAACAACCACCAAACACTCCAAAATCAACTCCAAATTAACCTCCAATCAAACCCAATTTCATCGATCAAGCGAAACCTTAAGAGTGGTGGATGGCAACTGGCAAGCAACCGAGGTCAGGGGTGTTAGGGCTTTTGGAGGAGGGGTGCCAGTGGTGCAGTTGGCAGTGAAGGGGGTGATTTATGGTGCCAAGATCGATCGGAATTTGGCAAAAGAGACGTGACAATTGTGCAAAACCCTAAGGGGTTGGCAACGGCGATCGGGTTGGCTAATGAGGTGGGGGAGGTTGGGGGTTTTTGTGGGGGGAGACTGGTGAGTCTATTGTTGGGTCGAAGGTGATTTTCGGCGAAGCGGTGACCAGAGAAGAGAAAAAAAAAAAAGTTGAAGAAGAGGATGTTATTGAAATAAATTTGAAAGTAAAATTGTCATTTTCTAATTCCACTAATTTGGGGGATAAAAAGTAATTTATTAATTTATGTGTCAAGGACAATTTGATAATAACACTCTTTATATTGTATCAGACTTCAAACTTTAAAGGTGAGAATCTGAAATTTAAGAAATCAAGGTGGGAAGTTGTAGATTGGCAAAACCTTGGGTAGGATCATGTCGTTTACTCATTTTAATATAATAAAACTTAGATCTATGTCATTTACTCATTTTAATATAATAAAACTTAGATCTATGTCATGATTCTCATCTAACATCTTTCTAACGAAGGCAAATACTAGCCGACATGTATTCATGACATAAGAAGAGTGGTGGCGACAATTGCGAATTGCGATAGAAATTGAGCATTTTCAAGCTTTTATGGTGGGAAAATGAGGATATACAATAGACAAAAGCCATAGTAATTGAAAGAGGATACTGAGTACTTTCTAAGACTATAATCCTTTTTCTCCTT
>NW_022195839.1:0-1469 GCF_008641045.1 Pistacia vera | reverse complement strand
TCAGGGATGGAACATAAAAATAAAACAAAATTGCTTGAGATAAGCCATTCGTTTTTGAGATAGATGCATGCTGTCGTTGGGTGGGTGTCGATGTAATGTCCACATTCCTTATTCGTCTCGAAGTGCAATTATAATATTTTATCGTTAAAAAAAATAAAATAATAACATCAAATAAAATAAACACCCCTAATTATCATAATTATGATAAATAAAGAAATTGTGTTTGGTGAAATGAGTAACATGGGATTACACTGATCTTACGACGATTTTTCTTCAAAAACCGTAAGATAATATTTCCGTTTTTGGGTATCTTTGTCACTTTCGTGACGTCGTTGTTATTACTTTTTGGGACGTCGTTGTTAGTTTTTGAAATCTATAGTGGTGGCCAGAAGAGCAATTTTTGTCTAGAAAAGAAAGATAAGGTTTTAATTTCGGGGTGTTTTTGTTACTTTTGTGATGTCTGTTAGTTCTGGAAGCCTATGCAAGCTGTCAATGATCCACATTCCTTTTTGTCCCAAAATATAAGATTTAGAATAAAAATCGTAAGCTCTACATGGATGGAACCATAAGTTTGCACCTAAATCACATGGATAGCGTTAAATCAGCTAACCATGCTTCCCCCCATCACAACCGTCCATTTCCTGCCCCATCTCTCTGGGTGCTAACTATCTTTTCATTTCCCCTTCCAAAAAGTGCACCATTGACTTTCCCTGCCGCCATCTTTGAGTAATTTAATTAAAGTAAACCCTTCTTCTTTTTTCACCTAACCAATGAAGTTTCCACAAATTTAATATAAAATCTTAAGGTAGATATAGTACTTAATCACCTTATTTAAAATATATTAGGTTTTTTTTTTATATTATATAGAATTATGTCGACCAAATATACATGTCGATTTAAGAAAAAATATAAAAAAAAATCTAAGATCTTCGATAAGACATGATGATTTTCTGATAAATCAGTCACAACTTTTTTAAGGGAAGCTATGAAAATTACATTAACTTGTAGATTTTTTTTTTTTATATATTTTTTAAATAAGAAAAAGAAAATGAAGTGGATTCAATTTAATTTATAAACAAAATAAGAATAACTACACATAGGATGCTCATCTATTAGAAGAGAAAAATAGAAAAAAAGAAACTTTAGTTGAATAAAGAGTGACTGGGAGTCGGTGGGTCAATTTTTCATAATAAGGCAGTCGGTACATAAAATCATAATGACATTTATGAATTTGGTCAGGTTCACAAATACTGTATGATATGAACAGACAAAAAAATGTTGAATTTTATAAACATGAAATCATCAGTTGGGTATTATTGTGTCTCTAAAGTCTAAACACATTGTGAGTTCGTTTTGACTCTTATAATAATTGGTGGGTCTTAATCTGGGATCTTCCCGACATTTGATTGTCTACACTATTAGCATTAACGGAACCACAAAATTTCCTTTAATTTTAAGGGTAGGATTTT
>NW_022195838.1:0-1172 GCF_008641045.1 Pistacia vera | reverse complement strand
CTATAGCCCCTTGGTCTTGGGTTCGAGTGGTGGGAGAGGCAAAGAAATCCCTTAAGGGGGAGAGGGGACAGTACTGAGTAGAATGGTCATGAGAGTGGGTGCTTTGTGATCCCCAGCAGTGCCCACGGTTAGTTTGGACCGTGACATTTAAAAGATGCCTTTTAAATGTCACGGCCCAAACTAACTGTGGGCACGGCTGGGGATCACAAAGTACCCACTCTCGTGACCATTCTACTCAATACTGTCCCCCCTCCCCCCACACCCCCCCCAACCCCGCCCTAGCTAGCCTGATGGTACTCACCATGCTCCCCAATTGACTATAACCCCTTGGTCTTAGGTTCGAGTGGTAGGGGAGGCGAAGAAATCCCTTAAGGGGGGACAATACTGAGTAGAACGGTCACGAGAGTGGGTGCTTTGTGATCCCTAGCCATGGCTCGGGTAAGATGAGGTCATGACAATCTAGGCCAAGGTACAGAAATAGTGTCAATCTCAATTATCCTCGATATCTTGTATTCAATTACTGGACCAATGATTGGAATAATAAATTGGATTGAACAAAAACTCAATCCCACTGTGGCCACAGATTTAGTGTCATTGCCATTTACTGAATTGTGCAGTTAGATAACTTCTTCTGTACTCAGGAGTGATGAATCTTTTGTCGATCAACCATAGTCTTGATACGCTCCTCGATGCAGCCAATCACTATCGTATTGATAGCTCTGAATAGAACTACATTGGGCTAGTGTCAAACTACACCAATCGATGTATAAGGTACTCTGGTGGTCTCAAGTCTAAGGATCATATGCACCACCATTCGTTAAAGGATTTATTCCATAGACACTGGGGTTACCTGATAATCCGTGAATTATACAGTTTTCATTAGACCTTTTTGTTGGATTTCAGGTACTTTCTAGTGCATTTTGACTTGAATTGTTGCTTAATTCTTTACTTTTCGTGTTTCAGGTTAAAATGGACATTTTGAGCAAATAAGGACAAAATTGGATATTTTTGACTCAGAAATTAGCAGATCTCAGAAGATAGGAGAGTTCTGGAGCAGGATAAAGCACGATGAAGCTTGTTCCCAAGGGAGAGCACCGAGAATCGAAGAATCAAATGAAGAAGCAAGCAGAGTGGCAGTTCTGTAATTTCAGAACTTTTCAAGAAGCTTCGCC
>NW_022195837.1:0-1844 GCF_008641045.1 Pistacia vera | reverse complement strand
GGATTTCTTTTCAAGGGCAGGAGATTATGCATTCCTCAATGCTCCTTGAGAGATCTAATCACTAGAGAGGCTCACGGAGGAGGGCTCATGGGTCACTTTGGAGTAGATAAGACACTTGCTGTGGTCAGGGAACATTTCTATTGGCCGCATCTTAAGAAATCAGTAGAATCTCATTGCGCCAGATGTGTGACTTGCAAGAAGGCTAAGTCTAGAGTCCAGCCTCATGGCCTTTACATGCCACTGCCGATTCCTACAGCTCCTTGGGTAGACATCTCCATGGATTTTGTCCTAGGATTACCAAAAATTCATCACAAGGATTCAATCTTTGTTGTCGTGGACAGATTCTCCAAAATGGCACACTTCATACCTTGTGCCAAGGTGAATGATGCGTCCAAAACTGCTGATCTGTTCTTTAAGGAGGTAGTGCGCTTACATGGGGTGCCAAGGACTATTGTATCTGACCGAGACACCAAGTTCCTCAGCCACTTTTGGAGAACACTATGGAAGAAGTTGGGTACAAAGTTGCTATTCTCTACTACTTGCCATCCCCAAACTGATGGGCAGACTGAAGTTGTCAACAGGACGCTCTCTACGCTGCTTAGGGCAACCATTGGGAAGAACATGAAGAATTGGGTTGATTGTATTCCATTCATCGAATTTGCATACAACCGAGCTCAGCATTCAGCCACTAAGATGTCCCCCTTTGAGGCAGCCTATGGGTTCAACCCGAAAACCCCTTTGGATCTTAAACCATTACCCCCAGCTGAAGTTGTCAGTCTTACCGGGGAAGCTAAAGCTGCTTATGTCAAAGAACTCCATCAGAAGGTTCAAGAGAATTTAGAGAAGAGGACTGAGCAGTACACTAAACATGCCAACAAGGGCCGCAAGGACATTGTATTTGAACCAGGGGAGTGGGTTTGGTTACACATGCGGCAAGAAAGGTTTCCTAACCAGAGAAGTTCCAAGCTGAAGCCAAGAGGGGACGGCCCATTTCAAGTTGTTGAGAGGATCAACAACAATGCCTACCGTCTTGATCTGCCAGGTGAGTTGAATGTGTCTTCTACTTTCAATGTTACTGATCTATCTCCTTGTTTTGCAGATGAACCAGTTTTGAGGTCAAAACCTTTTGAAGAGGGAGGGAATGATGAGGATATTCAACCAGAGCCGGAACCAGACTTAACTGAACCTGATATCCAGGACATGATCAGCAACATAACCAAATCAGAGACAGTCCAAGAAGTGCCAGTACCAACCGTATTCAAGGGAGCTATCACTAGACAAAGAGCTAAGGTACTTCAACATAAATTTAATGAGAGCATGATACTTGCTTCTGATCTTGGACAGGTTAAACTGGCTGGTGAACCAAGCTTGAAGCAAGATGAACTAAAGGATGCAGAACCGGTTAAGGAGAAACAAGCATCAAGTGAGGATATGTGGCCATTCATCCCGGAGCAATGCCACACCAACCTGATGATCATTACCATGGAAGATCAACTTGCCTAGCAAGTCTCTTGGACGAATCTAGCAACTAGGCCAAGCTCTTTGTGTGTGCTCTTTTTCCCTTACTCTTGGTTTTGTCCCAAATGGGTTTTCCAGGGAAGGTTTTTAACGAGGCCACAACTTGCTTCACACTTATCCCAAGTGCCAAGTTCGATCCAAGGCTAAGAAGCCTCATGACCTTATTTCATGTTTTACATTATAGTTTGTTTCCTTATTTGTACTTTCGTGACCTAAGTGGAGCCTGTTCCCTTAGTCCTATTTATATGTTTTCGCAAGCCCACTTTTGGGGCAGACTTTGAATAATCATAAACTTTTCTTTTAAAGAAAACCCTAGAGCTCTCAAG
>NW_022195836.1:0-1793 GCF_008641045.1 Pistacia vera | reverse complement strand
TTTTTACATTCAAGAATCATAACAGTATTATAACGGTTAGTTGTCAAAAGTTTCAACTGTTTATTATAAATTGTTAACCGTTTGGCCAAAAATATTTGTTTTATTACTTGAATAATTACATTTATTTGATATAATGTTATTTAAAGATACCGAAAATTAGAGAAAAAGAAATTTTCATGCCAAACCTCACCGATGACAAAGTAATAAAATCCTTTCGATAAAAATAAACTAATCTTCATAAAATTTGAAATTACGGATCCTCTCTCCTCACTTCATATAACTAAAAGATAAATATAAATACAAATACATGTGAGATTCATTTCACTTTTCGAGTTTATTAGAAAAGTAGTTTTCAATATATTCAATTTTAACCACTTCTTATGACCGGATCGATTGAGAGATGGATTGAGGATTTAAAAAACCAAGGGATCCTGAATTCAAGTTGTAGTAAGAACAAGGGTTGGCCACCAATTACCATACTATATATATATATATATATATATATATGAAAACATCAAATTTCACTAAATCTACTAAAATTGCCACAGTTTACCTATATAAAATTATTATATATATAACTTTAATTCTACTGTCACATTTCATTGTAGTAAATGAGTGTTTTACGTTTAATACTATAACATCATTTATTATTCCAATGGTAATATTATTGTCATATTGTGATGGTTTATTTCTAGTACCAAAGCAGTTTCCTTGAGTAAAAAAAAAAAAAACATAAATGTTAGGTTAATATTAAATGTGTTTTGCACTTTTGTGTATATTTGATTTATCGAAAAAAAAAATTAAGGTTGATTAAATAAAGTGAAGATTTAACTAATTTCTGTCAAATGTAGAGTTCAAATATTTCTCATCAAAGTAAAGTAAAAAATAAAAAATATGTCATGTATTTGGAGAATATTTCAAATGGTCAATTTTTTATTTCTTTTTTAGTATTAAAAGCTTCCATGATTATTTCATAGTATTTGACTATAATAATAAAAATGATTTTCAAGATGAGAAGAAAAAAAATCCTTTTAGAAGACTTTTTCTAAAAGTGGTCAATAAATAGTTTTTTTTTTTTTTTTCTAAAAAGAAAAATTCTCCAAGTGGAAAAAAAAAAGCCTAAAGTACTTTCATCCATGGTTGTAAATTGTGTATTAAAAATCTAATTTTTCAAATCGTGTATCGCGTATCGTAAGATATGTCTTTTTCAAAAAAATAATTAAATAATAAAAAATTCTAAAAATTAATATCATCCCCAAAATTAATTAACGAATTTTGTGATATTATTGGCTTTAAATTATAGTTTTACATAATCAAAATTAATCACAAAATTAAGAATCTATATCATTTCCAAGATCAATGTCAATATTTATTATCTCCACTTGTATTATTATTATCAACAAAATGGACAACACATCTTTCTCTTCACTTTCTCTATGCAAAATTAGCAAATTTTGGTGGGTTTTAGTGAATCGGGTTGGCTGACCCAGATCCGGCCCGAAAATTTTTTGGGCCTTCGACCTAAATTAATAAAGTCGTGTCAATTTGTATCGATATTTTTAAGGATACGAACTGATATATACCGTATCGTAGGATACATATCAACGTATCGAAATGTTTAGATACACTCTCTGATATGTATTGTTAACGACCCATATCGTAGGATACGTATCGCATATCGTAGGATACTAATAACCATGCTTTCATTATGAATTTTTGTTTCAAAATAGTTTTCATTTTCAAATAACAACCCTAAAATTATAACTAATTATCAATGCATTCTGTTTTCCATC
>NW_022195835.1:0-1485 GCF_008641045.1 Pistacia vera | reverse complement strand
CTTATAAGCTTAAAAAAATTATAAACAAACATGTCAGCTTAATTTTAGAGCTTATAAGCTAGTTTAACCAACTTATAAGCTAGTTTAACCAACTTATAAGCTTAGACACTCCAGGTAATAAAAAAAAAAAAAATTATATATGATTTATTTTATTGATTTTTTGCCTCTGAATATATGCATTATACGCTATACGGATCATTATCTTGTATAGCCAATTTTCTCCCACTTAACTTTGTTCAGTGATCAACATTCAACCAAAAAAATTTGGTGACCCGTCCCTATCAGTCACCCCATAAAATTGGCTAAAACGAGGCGAACTGAGAAGAAAGATTACAGGACAAATTAAATCTTGGAGCACCATAGAAATTCAAACAACAAAAAAGAGAAATTAATGAAAATAAAATAAAATAAATTCACAAAAAGCGGGCGGTCACGTGCTAATGATTCGTGTGTAAAGGAATTCGTTCTATCGGAGTCGTTATCAATGCACCCTTAATCCCATCTGGGTTCTCCTTAATCCCATCTGGGTTCTCCCAATCCAAGCTCCTGTAATTAAAAATAATTTAGTTAACTTATACTAATTAATCTTTGGCATAATAGATTTTGAGGCCCACTATATAATAACACCCAGATTTTTATTTTAAATAGTATTAGCCTTACAAAGACAAATATAAAAATAACATATAAAAATAATTGCTACTGTTATGACTTATGAAGTCGATCCCTCCTCTCTTTAGATTTGAAGCCTACACTCTCTCTCTTATAACCTTTTTGTATTGCCTTTCTTTGACTTGTAGCCTTTTTTGTAAGGAAAATATTTTCCTTTTACTTTTGATTAATGACTGAAAGATTATGGACCCATCATCAACCAATCAATCACCAGAGATTGCAGTTTGTGGAAATAACAAACACTTGTCATAACGACAGGTCGAAGTAGGAAGCGAATCTGAGGTGTCGTAGTGGGGCCTACTTGGTATGGTGAACAGTAAGAATGCGAGTGAGTCCTGATTAATATCCATAATGAGTGATGACCCAACTACTCGATAAAATATATGAAACCTCAAAGATTAATCTAGAGCACAACACACGCACAAATCTCAAAACACCAGGAAAGAAACAATGTACCTCCGCAAAGAAGACCTTGATCTGGTGCTTGTGCCCGCCGGGTTGCTCATGATGTTAACATACCATCTCTTCCTCCTCCACAGATACCTTAATCTTCCTCAAACCACCGCTGCCGGCTTCGATAACCATAACAGGAGAGCTTGGGTTGGAAGAATTGTGCTGAATCGCAACAAGGATATGATCGGTGCAGCAGTTTCTGTGATATCAAGCCAGATAACAGCAGCAACTGTCTTATCTACAATCTCAATTTTACTCAGCTCTCTCATTGGAGCGTGGCTTGGAAGTTCTTCCAATAACGTATTTCAGAGCAACTTCATTCTTGGGGACACCAGGCCAACCACCATGTCAATCAAATACATA
>NW_022195834.1:0-1215 GCF_008641045.1 Pistacia vera | reverse complement strand
TTTTAAGAGTGGATGACTGTGTTTAGAAAATAATCGGCTTGGCCAATTGGATCAAGTAGAAGCCCTTAAAATATGTTGATGCATTTGATTATTACTTTTCCTTGGATATTAAAATATTAAATAATTTCGATTTTAACTTCTTTATAAGGCATAAGATAGTCTTGTGCTTCGCTAGGTTTTTCTCCATTTCCTCAATGTTGTGGGTTCTCCAGTGTTTTGCGGTCAATCCGGAGAGGATAATTCCTTATGAGGTGAGAAGATATTTAGATTGGTTCAATTTGAAAAGAAGATATTCAGATTGACTTATACTCCAACTAAGGTAGCTGAAGATCATGCAACTTCCTAATCTTAAGTATTTGAATCTTACCTCAACTCTATCATGTAAATGGATGTTATATAAACCCATGACAACTTGTTTTCGGGGGCTAGGCAATTATTCAAAGCAAATTTTCCTAGGAATTATACTGTTCTTTGTAAGCTCTAAAAAACAATAAGATAACAGTGGACGTAAGCTCAAGTTCTAACTTGCCGAACCACTTTAAAAATCTCTCTACCATTTACTTTATTGCATTTATTATTCATCCACTGCTGGTTATCTGTAATCACGCCCATATCCATTTCGGTTCCGATAAGGTCAATCTGAATTCTTTGATTGGTGCAAATTTTTGTATCAACATTTTGGCGCTAGAAGGAGAGCCCGATTCACACCAGCTCTCCATGTTTTTCCAACAAGTCTCAACTTCTTCAACAAATCCTAACTTTTTTTTCTAGAATCACATTATCAAATGTAAAAATCTGAGCAGGATAAAGTCTGAATTTGGCTAAGCGGTAAACACAAGAATTGTAGCTCTTCGAGTCAACTTTTTGACGGTCCAAGAATCATCCAAATCCAATATCTAAAGCTCAAGTTATGGTCAAAATACTGAAGCTTGATCCAAATTAGAGCTCTCAAATAGCATGGCCAGATCGCTCAAATTGCGCACTCAGATCTCTCATATTAGAAAGAGCTTACTAGCTCTTAAAAGATTCAGCATGCATGAAGAGTGGTGGAGATGGAGAATGAAAACATGAAAGCATGGATTAAAAAAAACGGTTTACATGCAAAGCTTGGATATGAGATTATACCTACTCCTTTGCTTTGATTGATGAAGATTAGCTTCAAAAGGATGAAACCTCCACACTTTAACACCACCTTGAGAGGATTAGAGAGTGGCC